>NW_027069690.1:68844-99609 GCF_002906115.3 Quercus suber | reverse complement strand
TTCTGGCAATATTGTGGATGGTCTTTATATTTTAACTCCTGATAAGCATGAATTATATAATTCTGAATTAGATAATAACTCTCATGTAAAATCATTAAAGAGAAAGTTTCCTTCTACTAGTGATGCATATCTTTGGCACTTGCGTTTGGGTCATATTAATTCAAATAGGATTCAAAGACTGATCAAAGATGAACTCTTAGAGCCCATGGACTTTGATGAATTTTCAGTTTGTGAATCTTGTTTGGAAGGTAAAATGACCAAACGATCTTTTAAAGCAAAAGGTAGAAGAGCTCAAGATTTGCTAGAGCTAGTGCATTCTGATATATGTGGTCTTATGTCAATTCAAGCAAAAAGAGGTTATGAGTATTTCATCACTTTTACCGATGATTACTCAAGATATGGTTATATGTACCTAATGAGACGGAAGTCCAAAACCTTTGAAAAGTTCAAAGAGTTTAGGGCTGAAGTAAAGAATCAATTGGGTAAATGCATAAAAGCCATTCGATCTGATTGTGGTGGTGAATACCTTTTTAGGGTTTTTAAGGATTACTTAACTTAAAATGGGATTGTATCCCAATTGGCTGCACCTGGAATCCCCAACAGAATGGTGTAGCAGAAAGAAGGAATATGACTCTTTTAGAAATGGTTAGGTCCATGATGAGTTACTCAACTTTACCGATTTCTTTTTGGGGTTATGCCTTAAATACAGAAATACATCTTTTAAATTTAGTCCTATCAAAATCTGTTCCCAAAACACCCATGAAATTGTGGAGTGGGCGTAAGCCTAATATGAAATATTTTCATATTTGGGGTTGTCCTGCACATGTGTTAAAAGGGAAGTCTGATAAATTAGAACCAAAATCAGAAGTGTGTTTGCTTGTAGGTTATCCAAAAGAAACTAGGGGTTATTTATTCTATAGTCGTAAAGATAACAAAGTTTTTGTTAGTACAAATGCTAAATTCTTGAAAAATGACTATATGAATAATTTTACTCCTAGAAGTAGGGTTGTGTTGGCTGAAATGAATGAACTTATAAATGAACAACCAATGGATGAAACTAGGGATGATGTGGCTGTATTAGATACACCACAAAATACTACTCATGACATGTCTAGTACACAGGTACCTCGTTGTAGTGGGAGAATTGTTTGGCCTCCTATGAGATTCATAGGTTTAGGAGAAACTTATGAAGCTATCTCAGTAGAGGCTGAATTAGATCCCTACACCTATGAAGAGGCAATGAATGATATAGATGCACATTATTGGGTCCAAGTTATGAAATCTGAATTAGATTCCATGTATTCCAATCAAGTTTGGGATCTTGTAGAGGTGCCTAACGGCATTAAACCTGTTGGTTGCAAATGGGTTTACAAGAGGAAGAGAGGGATAGATGGAAATGTTGAAACCTTTAAAGCAAGACTAGTGGCGAAAGGGTATACACAAAAAAAAGGTATTGATTATAATGAAACATTTTCTCCAGTAGCAATGCTTAAATCTATCAAAATTCTCTTATCCATTGCTGCTCATTATGATTATGAGATTTGGCAAATGGATCTCAAGACTGCATTTCTCAATGGCAATCTTGAAGAGGAAATCTATATGATGCAACCGAAAGGTTTCATAGCTAAGAACCAAGAGCATATGGTATGCAAGTTGAAAAGGTCCATTTATGGACTTAAGCAAGCATCTAGGTCATGGAACATCAGATTTGATCAAGCAATCAAGTCAGTTAGTTTTGAGCAAAATCTTGATGAACCATGTGTGTACAAAAGACATTGTGATAAAGTAGTAATGTTCCTAGTGCTTTATGTTGATGATATTCTACTCATTGAAAATGATGTAGGGGTAATGTTATCATTAAATGTTTGGTTGTCAAGCCAATTTGATATGAAGGACTTAGGTGAGGCTAACTTTATTCTAGGGATCAAGCTTTGGCGAGATAGCAAGCTGATCACAAGCAAATCCTAATATATAGATAAGGTTCTAGAACGTTTTAGCTTGCAAAACTCCAAGAAAGGATTACTTCCTTTTAGATATGGAATTCTTTTCTCTGATGACCAAAGGCCTAAGACTCAAGAGGAAGAAAATATGATGAGACAAGTTCCTTATGCTTCGGCAGTAGGAAGTCTCATGTATGCAATGCTTTGTACTAGACCAGATATCTATTATTCAGTTGGCATGGTCAGTCGATATCAATCAAATCCAGGGCCAAAACATTGGCAAGCTGTAAAGCATATTCTTAAGTATCTACGGAGAACAAGAAATTACATGCTTGTTTACCAAAGTGAGGATTTGATACCTATTGGCTATACAGATTCAGATTTTCAATCTGATCTAGATTTCAAAAAATCCACTTCAGGATGTGTTTTCACCTTGGGAGGTGGAGGCATAAGTTGGCGGAGTATTAAGCAATCTTGTATTGTAGACTCTACCATGGAAGCAGAATATGTTACTGCTTGTGAAACAACAAAAGAAGCTGTATGGCTCAAGAAATTCCTTTCTGACCTTGGTGTAATGAGAATGGAGCAAGTTTCAATCATATTGTTTTGTGGCAATAGTGGAGCAGTTGCACAATCTAAAGATCCAAGGAATCATAAGAAAGGAAAGCATATTGAGAGGAAGTACCATATCATTCGAGATATTGTTGCTCGTGGAGATGTGGTGGTAGCAAAGATTGAGACTGCAAATAATCTAGCAGATCAATTTACTAAAACTTTGCCTCAAAGGACTTTCGAGTCACATTTGGAGAGAATGGGAGTTAGATTAGTGCACAATAGTCTTTAGGGCAAGTGGGAGATTGTTAGGATTAGTGCCCTTAAATCCTATTGTATGATGCTATGTATGATATTAAGTTTGACATTATGTATGACATTATGTATGACTTAATATTGTGTTTAATGAATTTGTTTTATTATTATATGAAATAATGGTAATATGAATATTAGGACATTATCATTTAGTCCATGAAATGCATAGTATGTGATTTATGTGAAAAGTCACAGAAGATATAAATCATAAGTTTTTTGTAAACTCAGAATTATAGTTCGTAGTCGATGATGAAATTGGGCATTTCATCTGCGAAGACTATAACATATCAACCACGATGATTTGTCTTGATCATGGAAGTGGAGACTTCTGATTGATGTGTTAATATGTTTTAAGAGTTAAGACATATTGAACTGGACCGTTGTAAGATTTATTATTTTTCTAAGGACTGTCATATGAATAATAAATCTCACGACTTGTATTTGCATGAACTCTTAATCCTGAGAGAATAATGGACCTGATCATAAGGTGTAGGTTGCTTTAATATATCAGGAGTGAGATCTATAGTAATGATCAAAACCTCAGTATGTTGGGCAGCCACATTTAGTGTTGATGGAACATGTATTCTTAAGATGGAATTCATAGTCTCTTAATGGAGATATAAAGTATTCCCTTGAGTTTAATGAGTTTGTTATTCAAAGAGTTAGGCCTAACCACTTTAGTGAGACTAAAGTATATATTTATGGAATTGGATTTCATAAATATATAATGAATAACATTAAAGGATTAAACAGGGTACTCAAGAATTAAGATGTAGTAATCTACAAAGTGGCAGTCTACATTAATGACTTTGTATTACTACGAATATTTTATGAAGGAGTTGCATGTATAATAAAGTTTTGGAATATAATTTATAGATAAGGCCTAGAGTGCAACTATATTTATATAGTGGTATTAAATATAGTTAATGCTAACTTTGGACTTGTCAAGAGTTGACAGAAAAGCCCAAAACCCATTGGAGCTAGTGTCTTATTGGTCACTTTTGGTCCCACTCCAAGCCACACATTTAAGCCCAATTGGAAAGGCCCAAAAGGCCGACTCAATTAGATAATTGGTTAGATAAAAAGGGAAAAACATATAGAATTTCATGTGTGAGAAAAACATCTTTGAAAGGTGGTGTGTATGAGAGTGTAAGTCACTTTTTTGATTATCCATTTGTAACCAATTGAGAGTCCACACTTTTTGGGTGTTAGTGAAATTGGAGTGAAGACTAAAAGTATTCCTAAGTGCTTCAATCTTCGGTTTTGAAATTCACTGCTTCAAGGTATGCTCACTTGTTTTCTAATTCTGAAATTTACTTAATGCATGTTATCAACTTCGAATGATGTAGATCCATTATTTTTCCGTTGCGTTCATCTTTAAATCCATTAAACTTGATCATCAACTTGAGAAGGATGTTGGCTGCAAAGTTCTTCTATTCATCACATGATGAAGATTGTGAAGTTGCTTGGATATAAAACCCTATAGTGTATAAACACATCAGCTTCTTCAAGAAAAAGAAGAACTAGGGCAAGCTAGGTTTTCAGTTACACTTGTGGCATTGTGCTCTTGTGCAACTATGCGTCACCTTTTACGGCCCTGAAAATAATCCTTATATATGTTTAGGGTTGTGAGAAAAGAAAGCCCAAACATACCTTCACGGATTGGATGAAAATCAGAACTGAAAATCAGAACTTCATAAATCTCGATAGATATCCTGGTTGTTGAGCCTCGAGCTAAAATAGTTCTTTTAAACCTCGATAGATACTAGCTGTTGAGCTAGCCGTCGGTTTTAATCAACAACACTTCTTCACTTGATTCTTGAACACACTTGCATGGCTTTAATACTTGAACTTGAAACAAGGTTTCTTGAAGCATTAAACACATCCTAGATCTACCAAATTACAATTAAAGTACGTTTTGTCAAAGAATTAGTTAATTACATAAAATAGTGACATATGTTCCTAACATTGAATCACATATGTCCTAACACTTTTTTCATTATTTAGTTATCCACCCGAGTTCTTCTGCTTCCCATTACGTATCTCCGCACCACAACCCATACTTGCTTTTTCCTGGATCCATAGCACTTAACAAAGAAATCATACGAAAAATCATTTCATGCCATGCCAAGGATGAAATTAAAAGCATTTTTGTACTCTATATTGTCTTTATGGTGTATGATACATATAGACACACACCACAGCAATCCATGTGACTTTAAAACTTGCTTTTTCCTGGATCCATATCTCTTAACAATGAATTCATACGAAAAATCATTTTAATAGACTCCACAGTTCATGCCAAGGATAAAATTAAAAAAATTTATGTACATTGTATGATCTTTGTGTGTGTGTGTGTGTGACTTTAAAACTTGCTTTTTCATGATCCATATCTCTTAACATTAATTCATACGAGAAATTATTTTAATAGACCCACTACAAGAAACAAGGGCTATAGCCGCGTTTCAAAAACGCTGCTATAGGCCCCATGCACAAATCATGCCAATGAGAAAATTTAAAACATTTTTGTGATGTATATATCTAAGGACGTTGGTTTAAAAAATATTTTTAGAAACTCTTTTACTTTTAAAAAAAAGCAAATAAATTTTTGACAGTTATTTATTTATTTATATTTTTAGTGATATTAAAATTATTTTAAAATGATTTATTAACAAATGCTCTAAGGTCACCCATTAACCGGATACTAAAATTTAGTGATATTAAAACTATTTTAAAATGATTTATTAACAATTGCTCTAAGGTCACCCATTAACTAGATACTGAAAAGATTAGAGATACAATTTTTTTTATAATTATCGAGGTGGTAAATTGTTGTTAGTTGTTACAAACCTATGGGTAGAACTCATCCTTAAAATTCGGCTTAATTACAAAAGAAGAAGAGTGCTTAAAAGCTTATAAACACATGGTTAAGCTTATACTTAATCCATGTGAGACACTAAAATCATAACATTAGTATATAGGTAAAAAAATAATGTCAATAATGTGATCAAATAATAACCAAAAAAAATTTGTTAACTCAATTGTTTTTGAAAATATTGAATTAGGGTTTTAATTTGTTGCATTTGCACTGTTGATTTGCGCTTTTTAAAAAAAAAAAAAAAAATTAAACCGCGTGTGATAGAGGTGGTTTTTATGAATATTCATAGATATTGCTTCCTATTATAGGCATTATATGGTTTTTTTTTTTTTTGAAAAGAACATTTTTTAAATAAAATTTTGGTTTCTTTGTGAACTGATATTTCAAATATATAAAGTTGAATAAAAGTAAAAACTTCCCATAATTTTCAGTTGTTGCTAAGCACTTGCAATTTCCTAAAAGGAGTCTTAAATTTAAGATACTTTGGTCTTTAGCACTTACAAATATATATATATATATATATGTATATGTATGTATGTATAATTTTCCTTTTCCTTTTCCTTTTTATTTTTCCCCTGCATTTAACACCTACTTGATTTTCCTTTTGTTTGTTAGTATTTATTATTTATTATGATATATTATTCACTAATTTTTATGGAGAAGAAATATATTATTCATTAAGATAACACAATTTTGCATCATTAGCAATTAAGCATAGCCATATGACATTCAATCAATAATTAAAGGAATTTTTTTTTTTTGAGAATCAATTATAGGAAGTTAGAGTGTTAATACTTCTTTCAAATTTTATATATTAACATAGATATGTACTTATAAAAGAGATGTAAAGTACTAATCAACAGCACATAATTCACTAAATAGGCGATCGTTTTCATTCATGTCCACCGCTGAAAGCTCCTTTGGAAAGACATAACTTTACAACCCTAATTTTAATTTTTTATAAAATCATGTCCACCCTAACTTGCAGGTCATATTTTCATACAAGGTGAGAGAGACATTTCATATTTCATATGCTAATGTTGTTTCGCATGAAATGGATGTTTGTCAATCAAAAGAATGATTTTAGGAAAAATTTCAAAAGGATATTCTAAAGCACAAAGCAAAGTCCTAACACATGACAGCCTTAGAACAATCATACTCAAATTAAAAGCAAGAGCAATTTCTCAAAGCTATTGTCAAAGGGCCCATTTGATATGAGAATTTAGGTATTGCTTTTCAAAATAATGTGAAAACTATGGTTTAAAAATGTTACGAACACCCATTGAAAAAATGAAAAATGTTATGAACATACTTGTTTAAAAGTATTCATAATGCAAAAAATTTGTTTCTTACCATGTTTGTAATAACATATTTTCAAAAGTGAAAAACATAATTGAGTGTTTGGTTTGAGTATGTGTTTTTAAGAAGTTTGTGTTTTATGTGTTGTCACATTATATGGGTTTTACACTTTTCAAAATAATTACAACAATGCCACTAAAAACTATTACTTGAAAATTGAAAACTTCTTTTGAGTTGTTCTCAAAATACAATACAAACACTCTAAATTGAAAACTATGACTCAAATCTTTGTTAAACTCTCCTGCCAAACACATTTTTTTGAAAGCTCACAATTTTCAGTATTTAAGCACTGAAAACATTTGTCAATCCCCCTCCCCCTTCCTCCCCAATCTTTTTGACGCATACCAAAATCATTTAAGATGGTTAAATCTATAAAAGATTCTGTTAAGTCCATAGTTTATAAATTAGCAAATCGTGAACAAAAGTAAAGTCTATAATGTGTTAGCTAGGTCCATAGTTTATTCGTTTTAAGGATATTGGTTTGTGGTTAGAATTAGCCATAATCTAAGTGTGTAAGCATAATTTGATTAATTAATTCAATTTGAGTTAAAATTAGTTAACTTGTACCAACCAGTCTCTCAATTTCTCAACAAATTCAACCAATGGAAAGGAGGTTGTCCTATGATATCACTCAATCGGGAGTTGTGATTTGTGAATGCCATGCAATGTGTCCAAGACCCATGTTTGTTTCATATAGGCGAAATCACTCGAGCTAAAGTAGCTAGTAGGCCACATTTACAAACACTTTTCTAAGTCAAAAGTACTCATGATCTCATATTTTTATTTCTGATTGATATAATATTTATTGGCAAAAACAAAGTGTGACCAATCAACACTTGCAATACCAACACAAAACAAATAGATAATCAAAACATAGATCATAAACTAACCAACACAACAACTTATTAGATAATCAAACCACAACTCCTAAAATATAGTCCACAAATAACTTCGACGCAAACTGAAATGACACACATATTGTCCACAAAGCTGCCACTGCATTGGCGGACGTTATTCTCGGCATCACTTTCACTTTAACCTTAAAATTCAACCTCTTTTTGCCAAGGATATGACCAAATTAACGTATTCACATTTCTCTGCCTCCATGTGATCAAGGACAACATCTTTAAACCTTTGAAACAAGTTGTCCATGTTTTCTTCACCAAACTGGCTAGCCAATATAGGTTCACCAACGGCCCTAATGTCAGTGGCAATCATTGTTGCCCTTTCTTGCTTATCGAGGCCACTATTAGCTTTCTTTATGTAAGATCCCAATCCATTTTGAAAACTTCAAGTTTAAGCAAAGTAAAAGATCCTTCAATCTCGATCGCCTTCTTGACTTCCTCAGTAGTTGGTGCATAGTATGGCAAATTGAATGTATCCAATTTCTCTGCTTCTATTAAGCCCTGAAATATAAGTAATGAACCAAAGTAACTTAGGGTATTATATTCGATAATTTGATAGTTAAATTCCATTAAGAATAGTGACAAGATTCTTGGCCATCGTCTTATATAATTAGATGTACAAAATACAAGTTCTATCCTTTTCTAGCAAAAAAGTACCTGTAGTTGTTGAAAACTTGTATTATAGCAGCAATAATTTTATGCCTTTTCAATTATAATTTGCATGGGGCAGCAGCAGTAGGATTACCCGTTTACCAAAAAAAAAGGCAGTAGGATACCAGGACAGACAGCACGTGAACGGTGAATCACATGATGCAGGAATGATCTTGGGTCAGCATAAGTTGATGGAGGTAAAAAAAAAAAAGATCGACAGTGGTGTGCCCATGGGCCCTAGCCCCATAGACGTACGAGTATTTTTTTTTTTTTTTTTGAGAGGGAGATAGACTTACGATTGTAATTGGCTCATATTTACCCGCTTTCCGTCTTTGATACGGGTCTTTAATTTTCGTTCACATTAGCCTTAAAGTTATTATAAATTTTACACACACACATAACATAACGGGATAATAAATGTAATTGATGTTTCTTAACTACTGTAGTGAATAAATACATAATTACTTTTGAGTGATGCTAAAAATATTATAAATTTTAAAGCCATATATGTGTATTAAATTATGATTGAAGTTATATCTTTTTTTTATAGTTTTCAACTAATACAAATATTTTAAAATAATAATAGTCACACACACTCATCGTACACATATTACTACATGGACTGAAATAATATTTTAAAAATACGATTTCAAAAGAAAGTGTGTAAAGTGTGTAATAGCGAGTAATTTTCCTATACTTTTTTTTTAGTGCTACTTGCAACATGAATGTCACCTCAAATAGTTGTGAAAGCAATTGTGAAAACCTCCAAGACCATATGCCTCTCTCTACAAGTTAAACACTTCCTTACCTCCCAGACCATGTCATTGAGGTTCAGTCCAACAACTTCCCAAATGCAAAGAGGATCGTCGCTTTTAATGCTGCCCATAGTTGTGAGGACCATTCGACCACCTGGGACTAACTCTTCTGCCCTAAACTTGAGGAACATTTTGAAGTCTCTTTCAAATTGCTCCAAGTATGCATTAAACACAGGAGGTGGGCTTGTCTTTGCAATGCACCCAAATGCAAAGAGGATCGTCGCTTTTAATGCTGCCCATAGTTGTGAGGACCATTCGACCACCTGGGACTAACTCTTCTGCCCTAAACTTGAGGAACATTTTGAAGTCTCTTTCAAATTGCTCCAAGTATGCATTAAACACAGGAGGTGGGCTTGTCTTTGCAATGCATATGTTCCCCTTGTTCATGGCCTCCTTGCTAACCAACTGTTTTGGTGCCTATATAAAATTTTTCATTGTCACATTGCATACATAACGAAGAACTAATTGGATTACGTGGATGCTTAAGTTACTTAAGATAAACCTACATGAAATTTTCAAAGCATGAAAGATAGGAAGTAAAAACTGTTAATTAATCTATTTATCTCTCATGAAAAGTCCTATCTTTACAAGATTATGTTAAAATATACCATTAATCAAGTAATTAACAATTTGTATGCATGTATCAAAAAAAAAAAAAAAATTTGTAAGCATTTTGCTAACATTAATGTGTAGGTAGTGAGTTCATTGGTTTGGAGTATGATGTAACCCGTAAGTCTCAAGTTCAATCCACCATATATACCACACTAACACCACTTCCTATATATATAGGGTTAAATGGTATGACACTTTTTGTCCTTTTGGATAAAGCCAAAATCTACTGTAACTTTATGCGTAATTTAATTTGGTTTTGAAAACTGATCAGAAAAGAAAATAGAAATCATGAATTTATCTAAATTTTAAAAGAATTTTTTTAAGACTATAATTTTTTCTATTATAATTCTAATATGACAGATCGTAAGTGATTACTTATTACTCTAACATGAACTTACTACTTTTTTTTCCCCTACCATTCATAATCAACTATATTATATTATAGTAAAAGTTATGCTATCGATTTAAAAATCGGATCAAACCAGCCAGTTCAATTGGAAACCAAATACCAGTGGTCCAGTAAAAATGCTCAAAACTGATCAAAAACTAGATTAAACCGAAATCAGAGACAAAAACAGTTTTACTTTCGATCCGGTTTTTAAAATCTTGGTTATGCCACAAAAGTTGTGTACACGGATTTCTCATCCTAAAAATTATAAAATTCATAAAAAAAAGATGACTGATGGGGATATTAGCTAGCTAGAATATTATTAACCTCGGAGAGCCACATAAGAGCATAAGAAGAATGAACAAAGTGCAGGGAATTGTTAGGGAAGAGCCTGCCATAGAAAGACCCTGGCACTGCAGTTATGAAACAGTGCCCAAATGAGCTTCCCTTCACATTCTCCAACTTCTTATAAAAGCTTGGCAATGACTTGAAAATGGTGTTGAAGTCATTCCCTGGAAGATCGTTTAGGAATGCTTGCAATGAGGGCGGTGGGCGGTTCAACTTTTGGGACTTGGTGCCAATGATATCCATTACTTTTGATACAACTAAAAGGGTATTGGGTCCTGCTGAGCAACCCAAATCTGCCATTTTCAAACACTCGGGAACAGAGTGAGGTAAAGCTCCTCCATGCTCTCTTCAAGTATGGGCTTAACCATAGCTGCCACAGTTCTCTACAATTTTAAACAAACAAATCAAGTTGATGTATATATAAGAAAGAAAAGAACAAAACAACATTAAGATTGACATTGAGAGAGGACTGACTTGATGTTGCGAGTTGATTGCATAGCTTTTTTTTCCATCTCCACCATTCATGTGAAGGACTTGCTGTATCTCCATTGTTGCTTATTAATACTAGTTTCTAGTTTCTAAAGCTATTCTTCTTTGCTTATTTTGTGTGTAAACTCTAAGGTGCGTCTATTTATAGCGAAAACGGAATTAAAGCTGACGTATTCAAGCTTACGTAATGACGTATTTCGAAAAGACTGACTAGGGGCCTGTCTAATCAATTATAAAAACAAAAAATATATAATACCATTGATCAAAATCAGGGACGGATCAACCAAGAGGCTGAGGGGGGCCATTACGGCCCCCCCCCTCTCTCTCTCTCTCTCTCTCTCTCTCTCTCTCACATATATAAATTAGTATAAAAAAATTATTTTTGAGCTAAAATTAAAATACTTACCGCCCTCTTTAAAACAATTTACTAGCTGACCCATGAAACCAAAAATGAAAAAAAATTATAAAATCATCCATTGTTTGGTTTTCTCAAGAATATCAAAAAAAAATATTAGGTTAAACATTTGGACAATTTACAAATCCGGACAATAAAGAAAATCTACAAAACAATTCACATATTTAGATAATAAAAAAAAAAAAAATCTTTGGACACAGTCTAAGTAAAAAAAATTTATAACAAATCAATTATAAATCCTAGTAAAATAAATCACAAAAACCTAATAATCTTTACTCGATTTTTCCTTCTAATTTGAGAACTCTTTGTCCCTCTCAAGTGACTCCACCCTATAGTCATAGAGATAACTCCTATGTTGCTAATTACTCCACCCCCCACACTAATTAGTGTCATCAGCAATTTGGATCAGTTGGTCTCTTTAATTCAACCCATGAAAAAAAATTTATTTTTTTAAAGAGTAGCTGCTCTTTAACACAACCCATGGAATTTTTTTTTTTGAATGATAGAATTTTATTAGTTTTTAATGTTTTATTAACTTTGAGACACACTTGACATGCATGCATAAACGTAATACACGTGTGAAACAACAATCTACTGTTTTATGCCTTACCTAAACTACCACCAAAGCATGTGTGTGATTAGTCTATTGGTAATAAACTTTGTGCCTTAGCTAAATTAATATAGTGATAGGAAAAACTTTATTATTTTCATAGTTGAAGACTCAAAACATCTCCACCATTCATGTGAAGGACTTGCTGTATCTCCATTGTTGCTTATTAATACTAGTTTCTAGTTTCTAAAGCTATTCTTCTTTGCTTATTTTGTGAGTGTAAACTGCAAGGTGCGTCTATTTATAGCGAAAACGGAATTAAAGCTGACGTATTCAAGCTTACGTAATGATGTTTACGCAGTTTACCTAAGTCCTTATGCTCCCTAGTATAAGCTACAGGAACCAAGGATTTTTTCGAAAAGACTGACTAGATGCCTGTCTAATCAATTATAAAAACAAAAAAAATATAATACCATTGATAAAAAAAAAATATATATATATATATATATTTATATGTATAATACCACAAAAAAATTTGTGTAATTGTTGTGTTTGATTACCCTCTCTATGGAAATTGACTCCTATGTAAATTCGGACGCCAATGGCCTGTATTATGGTAGACTTGCTTCTTCTACTTTGGCCACTATGGCCACTTAGTGTTCTTTAATGCACTCTCCTTTTAACAAAAAAAGAAAAAAAAAAGGACTATAATTAATAAAGAAAAAGTGGTAAATTTATGTGAAAATAATAGTAGTTAGTAATAATTTTTCGCATAGAAAAATTATGGTAAAAATCGTAAGTTTGTTTGTAGTAATAAAAGAACTCTTAGAAAATAGATTCGGTTAACGAATGCTCTAAGAGCTTTTGTTTATATAAGAATTACTTTTAAAATTTATTTATGAAAAAAGAGAAAAATAACTGATATTTTTAGTAATTTTTTATATTTTCTTTAAAAATAATTTTAAAATTTTTCTAAAATTGTTTATTAGAAAATGACCATAAGGCACCTATTAATCCTTTATAAAAAAAAAAAGCATAAAAAAACAAAAAAGATGTCTATATATAGGTAGCGTTTGGATCACGTTTTATATTCACGTTTGCTTTTCTTTTCTATTTTTTTTTAGCGTGTATGAACAGTAGCTACACTATTAATGCACATGGATTCACTATGTAGGAGACAAAGTGCACTGTTCACGCACTATTCACGGGTCTCACGACATTATTCACACATTTAAAAATTATTTTGCTACCGTGTTTTCAGTT
Organism: Quercus suber; assembly: GCF_002906115.3. Lineage (NCBI taxonomy): Eukaryota > Viridiplantae > Streptophyta > Magnoliopsida > Fagales > Fagaceae > Quercus > Quercus suber. The sequence goes on along the minus strand of NW_027069690.1, from coordinate 86,129 downwards.
TTCAATTTCAGCAAAAATAAGTTGTATCCAAACGGACCCATAATTAGCTGGACTATCTTGCATGATTCAAAATTTCATGTCTCGTTAGCAAGTTTCACGGGTGTACGTAAAAATAGATTCGGTTAACGAATGCTCTAAGAGCTTTTGTTTATATAAGAATTACTTTTAAAATTTATTTATGAAAAAAGAGAAAAATAACTGATATTTTTAGTAATTTTTTATATTTTCTTTAAAAATAATTTTAAAATTTTTCTAAATTTGTTTGTTAGAAAATGACCATAAGGCACCTATTAATCCTTTATAAAAAAAAAAAAGGCATAAAAAAACAAAAAAGATGTCTATATATAGGTAGCGTTTGGATCACGTTTTATATTCATGTTTGCTTTTCTTTTCTATTTTTTTTTAGCGTGTATGAACAGTAGCTACACTATTCATGCACATGGATTCACTATGTAGGAGACAAAGTGCACTGTTCACGCACTATTCACGGGTCTCACGACATTATTCACACATTTAAAAATTATTTTGCTACCGTGTTTTCAGTTTTCAATTTCAGCAAAAATAAGTTGTATCCAAACGGACCCATAATTAGCTGGACTGTCTTGCATGATTCAAAATTTCATGTCTGGTTAGCAAGTTTCACGGGTGTACGTGTTGTTTTTTTTTTTTTTTTTTTATACAAGAGCATTTCTTGTGACTTTTTCAAATTTTTGTACGGTATAATCAATAAATAGTTATATCTACTTTTTATTTATCTTCTTTTTTAAACAGACTTTGTAACATACTCTCTATATTTTCTCTATTCTATTTAAATATTATTTATGCATTCTTTCTTTAATATTTAAATTTTTTGGTGATATTTTTTAACAAATCTTGTGTAGCACTTGTGGCAATTATATGGTGAGTTTTAGGATCATCTAATTTTAATAAAAAGTGTTATATAAGTTTCAATGTGGTAATTTATTATGGGTTTTAATTTGAACCTATCACTGAAATTATTTTTTTCTCAACTATAATAGCTAATAATAACTCGCTACTTGAAATTATTTGTGGAAGAATTATGAAAATATTGTGGTAACATTTCACAATTTTTAATTTTTTTTCTTCTCTCTCTCATTTTTTCCATCCATATGTTTGTTTTTGTTTTTTTTTTTTTCCTTTTCTTTTTCCTCTTGTTTTTTCTCCTCCACACATGTATCTCTTCTTCTTCTCTTTATCTTCATTTTTGCCTTTCATTTTCTACCTCTTGGTCTACCTCTATCTCCAGATGTCTCTCTCTTTCACTTGGACTAAAAATACTAAAACATGCCATTCATCTTCTCATCACATAGAGAGGAAATCACCATTGTGCTCTACCAAGGGAGAGAAAAAAAGTCTTCGTCCTCTGTCCTCTATCTTTAGATATTGTGGGTCAGATTGTGTTTTTCTTTTTTTGAATTTGTTCTGATTTTATTAGTTTTATGAGAAAGACTGTGTTCTGTGATTAGATTATGTTTTGTATTTTCACTACAACAAAATGTAACTATAGTGACAAATTTTAGTGATGAACATTTTTTTGTTACAAAAAGTACCATATAGTGACGAAATTTATATTTCATCGCTATTTATAAAAAAAAAAAAAATTGCAACATTTAGCGACGAAACTTAGATTTCGTCGCTATAGGTTGTGCTGAATCAAGGGCACTAAACGAAAGTGTAGGCGTGAAACCAAATTGATCTATATTTTATTTTCTCTTGGGATTCTTTGATTTTAGCAGTTCTTGGTCATATATATATATATATATATGGTGAAGCTACTGACTTGTTATCTATTTGTTGAAAAAGGGGTGTGTATTTTTTTTTTTTTTTTTTGAGATGTTGAGCATTATGCTATAATAGCTAGTAAGTGTATTGATAAACTCTTTATAAAATAATTTTTTTTTTTTTTTTGCAAATTAAATATTCATTATTTGTGATAATTTTGGATTTTTTCTTAAAGGTGTACGCTTGGCTTGAGCATAGTAAATAAATTTGTTTAAATACTTAAAAAACACTATACTTGTGATGTTGATGATTGGTTTTGTGGTGGGTTGTTGTATTGGAGCAAACAAGTGGCTTGTATGGTGTTATAAGGTTATTTAAATTTATATTGGGAGTGTCTTATTTTTTGGAATTGTGAATGAATATTGTTGATTTATATGTGATGGATACTATGTAATTTTTAATACTTGTAAGCATTATATATCGTGATGTTGATTATTGTTTTTGTGATGGGTTGTTATGTTGGAGTAAGTGGGTGGCTTGCATGGAGTTATAAGGTGGTTTAAATTCATATTGAGAGAGAGAGAGAGAGAGAGAGAGAGAGAGAGAGAGAGAGAGAGAGAGAGAGAGTGAGAGTGTGTGTTTTGAATTGTGAATGAATATTTTTGATTTATATGTGATGGATACTATTTAATTGTTTTTAATACTTGTAAGCATTATATATCGTGATGTTGATTATTGTTTTTGTGGTGGATTGTTGTGTTGGAGTAAGCGGGTGGCTTGCATGGAGTTATAAGGTGGTTTAAATTCATATTATTGGGAGTGTTTTTATAGTTTTTTTTTAATGTGAATTTTATAATGCTTTTTTTTTTTTAATAGAAGTGTTCACTACTCATAAATATAATCTTCATTTCATACACACTAAATTATTATAAGGATTATCTCAAAAACATAATTATAAGAATGAATTTCTTTTAAGTGATCCCAAGGTATTTTGATTAGGAGACTTAAATTAACCTTATTGATCACGAGTCTTGAAAACATGTACACCGACCCTTTGGAGTTTTTCATAATGCTAAATTGACTTTATATAGAACTTTTAGAAAAAGAGTACGACTCATGAAAATATGCATCTTTTATTTTATTTTAACTTTTCTAATATGCTATATGATACATTGTACCTTGACTATTGTTAGGTTTAAAGAGAGAATCTTTCAACTTTGTCAGGTAAAAAACAAACATATATGTCTTAAGAATTTAGGAATTGGTATTGTCCATACATCACATCTATTAAGTTCAAGCTAAGAATTCTAAGTAGTGTACATTAGGTAGGTGTAGTGGACACACCATTTGTGAAATAATGCTAACACTTTGAAAGTTCAAAATGGGTATGAAACACCCTTGAATGTTTAGACCCCCAAATTACAAAAATACCAATTCAAGCTTTATATCAAACAATTATTGTGCGGAATATGATAACAAGCTTATAACAGAATTGATAAAACAACCTAAGCCAAATATAAACACATCCACAGCAGTAAATATAAGGCAAAGATAAAGGAAAGAGAGATGCAAACACGCGAACAACACACGATGTGTTATCGAAGAGGAAACCGAAGTCCTCGGCTTAAAACCTCTCCGCCGCCCTCCAAGCGGTGATAAAATCTACTAAAGAATATAGTTGGGATACATGAACGGCAGAAGACCCTCCAAGCCTAATCTATCCAAGTACCTAAGCTCTCCAAGCTTCTTGCTCCAATGAGGTTACGCTGAACCTATTTCTTCTTTAGCTTCCGAGATTCCGCTACTTGACCATAGCATCAACCAATGTATATTAGTTCCTTCCCAAACTGCTTCCCTAAGCACCAAATGGACCTTCTCACATACGTGGGTGTGGTGAGATAAAGGTTTGGTAAATAACCTCTCAAGGGTATGACAATGGAGAGGAAGAGATTAGAGGAATTTGTAGAGTCTCTTAGATGAAGATTGGGGATGAGGCAATCTTGTTTTTCTCTAGGGTTTTCTCTCACAAAATTCTCTCTAGAAGCTCTCTCAATATGATGGGTATAAGGGTGTATATATAGTAAGGTGAGAAGGGAATGCAAAACGTCAATTTTTGCCAAACAGGGCAAATTAGCGACTTGGTCTCGCGGCTTGTCCAAGTCGCGAGTTCAAGTCGCGACGTAACGGCCTGGCCAGCTTGGGACTTTTGTCCTGTAGCGTGACAGCTGGCGCGACCCTTCAGCTTCCCAGTGTACCTCTCACGTGCCAGCTTTTGGCGGCTTGACAGTCGCGATCCACCCGCGAGCCCTAGCCGCGAACCTCTGTTTTTCTTGCACACTCTTGAGTTTTTCTTCACATCTTCTCACACACTACCCTTACAATTTTCCCATCTAAATACAGGGTAACTAAGTGCTAATTATAAGCAAATTGGTCACGGAATAAAGCCAATTAGATAGTTGATTAAATTCAACCTTACAAACTTCTATAACTATATATATATATATATAATCAAGAATTTATGATTAATAGATGTAAAGTTATATGATTATAGGAGTAATGCATAATAGATTTATAGTACACCCATATTTAGGTCTTAAAAATCCCATCAAGCCAGTTATCTAAATTTGCAACCTTTATTCAATATAGAGTAATCAATCATTTGATTGGATAGAGACTATATACATTCAAAAGATTACTCAAGTGTTCCAAAAATCTTGAATACTCACAAATAAAGAGTTGATTGATCAAAAGTAAATTCTAATTAGGAGTGTTTGATGCATATGGTACGCCTAAAATGACAACTAATAAGTCAATAACAATCTTGAAAATTGTCCAGCTATTATGATTAGGATAGAGTGGCTAATATTGCTTTGATGGGTTATCTCACTTATCTGTTATACAAAATTACAAATACTTAATTAGTTAATTTTAAACAAAAGCAATATTATTGAAATAATTTAAGCTGTAAGAATATTTATTGTACATTCAATTCAGCTTTTTTCTAATCGTGTTAATGAGATTTTTGAATAAATCACATTGTTATCATGCATATTATGAAAAGTGAAATTCATATTATAAGGTGGTTTTATATTGTGATGTTGATGATTGGTATTGTAGTGAGTCATTGATACTGGGAGTGTTTGATTGTGCAATGTATATTTGTTTAAGTATTAATATATACAATAGCATTCATGAATGAGAAAAGACTTTATCTAAGTAGCTTATAGACTTAGATGTTAGAATACATTATGCATGAGTTGTCCCTTTTTTGAGATATATTTTGCTTAAATACTTATATTGAGCATTATGCTATAACACTGAGCATTATATGCTATTGCTAGTAGTGATGATATAACTTGTAAGTGTATTGATAAACTCTTTATAAATTATACTTTTCTTTTGCAGGTTAAATACTCATTGTTTGAGATAACTGATAACTTTGGATTTTTTTCTTAAAGGTGTACACTTAGCTTGAACATAGTAAGTAAAATTTGTTTAAATACTTATAAAGCTCTATACTTGTAATGTTGATGATTGGTTATGTGGTAGGTTGTTATGCTGGAACAAGCGGGTGGCTTGCATGGAGTTATAAGGTGGTTTAAATTAATATTGGGGTTTTTTTTTTATTTTTTATTATTATTATTATTGAATTGTGAATGGATATTGTTGATTTATATGTGATGGATATTATTTAATTGTTTTTAATGCTTGTAAGCATTATATATGGTGATGTTGATAATTGGTTAGGTGGTGGGTTGTTGTGTTAGAGCAAGCAGGTGGCTTGCATGGAGTTATAATGTGGTTTATTAAATATAACCCTCACAAAAAAAAAAAAAAACTTAACACTTACATATTTGTTGATTTATATGTGATGGATATTATTTAATTATTTTTAATACTTGTAAGCATTATATATTGTGATGTTGATAATTGGTTTTGTGGTGAGTTGTTGTATTGGAGCAAGCGATTGTCTTGCATGGAGTTACAAGGTTGTTTAAATTCATATTGGAAGTGTTTTTTTTATAATTATATTTTTGGGAATTGTGAATGGATATTGTTGAGTTAATTGTGAATGGATATTATTTAATTTTTTTCAATACTTGTAGCACTATATATTGTGATGTTGATAATTGGTTTTGTGGTGGGTAGTTGTGTTGGAGTAAGCGGGTGACTTGCATGGTGTTATAGGGTGGTTTAAATTCATATTACAATTGACCCGCACTACATGGTGTGACTACTTTTTTTAATGCATTATTTGAAACTAATTATATTATATTACATTTGAAAATCTATATTTGCTTTCTATAGCTTATACATTAGGAGTTGTGATTTTAATTCATTGGTGTGGCTACTCTTAATGCATTGTTAGAAATGTTTCTTATAACATAGTTTGATGATGCCAAAATCGTCAGTTGGGTCACTCATCCAATCCGGAGCTCTTGACGATCTTGTAGGACCTGCAAAATAAAGGAGAGACTGATCGAAGAGACCACCGGGTTGTGCCCGATAGGGGAGCCTCCGATGCTTAAGTTAGTATCAACTCATATTTCTCGTATTTAAATAGTGTTTTGTTTTAGCTTTTGATGTACCTTAGCAAATGGACATATTGTCCTTTTTATAGGTGACTTAGATAGCTGTTGGACATAAATGAGAGTGGTTATTACCCTAATTGTAACGTTCTTTGTCTTGATGAGAGAGTTTAAGGCATTTGATGGTCGTTATTGAATGTGTTGGGCGGTTACTCATCTATCTTTGATGGCCTACTAATGACGTAATGACCGTCCATTAAGATAGACTACCTTAATAATTTTTATAGACTCATCATAGTTAATGTTTTTACTTTATGATTTTAATGTAATATTGTTTCTATATTTGTGCAGATTTCTTGTTGGTGGCTTTTAGGGAATTTACTTTTGGCATTACTTGAAGACATATGAGGACATCTTCTACTGGTTCTAATTATATTATGCTACACTTTTCGTATTGTTATAAAACATCTTGTGTTGTTTTATGTGTTGCAAACAATTATTGTATGGAAGGAGCTTGAATTGGATACTTGTTTTATTTTTTACTTGTGGAATGTATGGACTTTTATTATTATTATTATTAGTTTTATAAATGTGTTGTTGAAATATATGTGTTATTCAAATGTAAGGTTTTAATAATGTAATTAGGGGTGAGCAATGGCGTCGATTAACCGCTGCAACTAACCGGAGCCAAGGAACCGCACTGCGCTTGGGGTCGAACCATTGAAGCTGAGACCGACGATCAGAGGTCATGGGTTTTTCCGACGTCGGTGTGGTGATGTAGTTGGAATTGATTTATGAAAATCAAAAATATCTTAACTGAAACGATATATTATGTATGTGTGTGTGTGTGTGTATATATATAATATTTTAATATACTTAAATTACAGTTTTACCCTAAAACTAAGTGAAACAGCCCGTTTCACTGGGCTGTTTAAGAAAAAAAGAAAAGAAAAGTAAAATGACGTCTTGGAAGGCTAGGGTTACAAAATTGAGTAACCATATAAATTCTTCTTTTCCAAACTCTAAATTCAGAACTCTCTCGCCTAAAGTTCTCACTACATCTCCAAGTGAGTCACTCCTCTACCAGTTCATCGCAACACCGTCGGTAGGTTTCAATGTTTGTTTCACAGTCCACAAGTACTGAAACCTTTTTTTTTCAACAAAGAGATTTTGAGGGAGACTAAGACAGGTCTTACTCTTCAATCATTCATTGGGAAAGAGGTAATCACTAATCACTAATCAATAACTAATTATTCCAAATATTGCCTAGTATATTTTTAGATTTTTGTATTTGTATTTTTATGTTTTTTGACTTCGGGATTTTGAGCTACTAAGTTAGTAGAGGCTTTAGATCTACTGTGGTACTTCTATAGTACCTATTAAGCATTGGCTTTTGTTTATTTATTGTGGGATAAATTCATTGTAAAGCATTTCTTTGTCAAAAAATTTCTTTGTTTGTTTTTTACATGGAAATCAATATAAATTTTACTTGCATTATATTCTATTTTTGTGCTTCTGCCTCTCCATTGAGTTGAAAAATATTAAACTGACCAAACCGAATAAATCGACCGCACTATAGGTCAGAAAACCGATCCTAGGTGGTGTGCATCAGTTCCAATTATGAGAAAACCGATCCCTATCAGTTTGATGATAAATTTGGAGAAAAACCGAGCCGACGCACACCCCTAAATGTAATGACAGGTTACAGGTTAATATCAAAGTCATGAAAAAAAAATAAAAACAGAAAATAAGTTTTAGCGACTAATTTTTCCATCACAAATATAGCAACAAAAAATTGTTTTAATGATGAAATATTTCATTACTAAATGTAGTAGAATTTTGTAAGAAATGGTTTTAGTGATGAAAATTTTCGTTGCTATATGTGTTTGGATTTTCGTAAAAATAGTTTTTGTGACAAACTTTTTCATCACTATATGTACTTGAAACGAAATTGTTCGTCACTAAATATGATTTAATAAACTAAAGTGTTTTTGGCAACGAAATATTTTCGTCACTGAATAGTGTTTTTAGCAAGGAAAACATTTAGCAACAAAACATTTTCGGCGCTAAAAGTTTTATTTTTTTTTATTTTTTTTATAAACAAATCGGACTTTTAGTGATGAAATTATTCATCTCCAGGACTTTCAATGACAGGGTTTTAGTGACGAAATGAGTTTCGTTGCTAATTATTAGATTTCGTCGCTAAAGGTCCTTAATGACGAAAAACTGGACTTTTAGTGACGAATATTTTCGACACTGAAAATACATTTTGTTGTAGCTTGTATTTGGTTTTCATCTAAATTTATCATTTACATCACTTTTTTACTTTCAACTAGTAATTTGCCACACATCAATAGATGTCAAATTTGTTGTCAATTTATAGATTTTCTCTTACTTAACCATTTTTTTATTTTGATTTAGTATGTAACCAATGGGCAGTGGTAGAGTTAAGAAATTTTCTTCGGAGGAATGTAATTAACCTTAATTTTACACAAGAATATGTGTGCATGTATTCATTATAAATTGAATCTAATTACTTTATACCTAAAAAGGATAAACTTCATATCAAGAGTTTTGCTGCTCAATTGGTTCACACTTCTTGATGTTTTCAACGGAGATATTTAGGGTTTAAATTCTCTCACACTCATTGTATATATATATATATATATATATATAAAAGAGTATAAGAATTACAAAACTGCTAGTTTAAGAAAAAAAAATTATGTCCTTATGACTTTTATGTACAATAATTTGAAGAATAATTTTTATATTTTATATTTTTATTTTGAATTTTTTTATGCAAAAGAATATTATGTAAGAGTGTCTGTATATATTCTCAAATCACATGTCATATATTCAATGATTTATATGCCATATGATAATAATATGAAACACTTTTTTAACAATTTGCTAATAGTATATGAGACTAAGATTGTGATTAAATTAATTATGAATCAAAACACATGAAAACAATTGAAAACTAAAATGGCATAATAAGAAAAGAATCACGGTGGAGAGATATTATTACATTTTACACAAAACTACTTATGCTAAGTGACGCGTTGAGCGCAGAGCGAAATATTCTTTTGCCTTTTACTAAAGTTATAATCTATTTTATATATATATATATATATAAAATATTATCACTTGACATATATTTTGGGTGAGTTATGATATAATATCATTGAGTAGGTATAAATATGCTTACACTAACAAGAATATAAATGTTAAAAAAAATTGAGGGAACAAAAATGGTATTTTTCCTAAAAATTACTTATAAATATAATAATATTACAAAGAAAAAATAACTTTTTTGGGGTGGGTCCCTCTTCTACAAGTGGCTCCATCATGTCAATGGAAAAGAGAATAAATTGTTACTGTTCACTTAGCATGGTATGTTAGGATTCACTGCACAAAAGCAAGCTTCTTCCTTAGATTTTTTCCAGTATCACACTTTCTCTCCCACGTTCCTTTACTCATATAGTCACATATAAGAGAGAGAGAGAGAGAGAGAGAAAAAAAAAAAAAAAAGCATAAAACTTTTTACTTTTTCTCAAATATGGGTTCGGATTCTGTCTTGTGATGATTTTAATCCCCATAATTTTAGGAAAATGTTATTGATTTGGATGTATGTGTATTATATGGGGTTTGTACAATTATTAGAGATATTTTTGTTATTTGAATAGATTTTAAATGTCCTTGACCTGCTTTTTGGTAATTTCGCACCTGCCTATAGCCCAATTATAAATTTTTTTAATGGAAGGATAACCCAATTATAATAGAAGGCTTCCTATATCTATGTTAAATACATCACAATAAAACTATAGATACTTCATGGACATAAACCACCTTGTCATGTGTGTTGATCTTTTCTACTTTTTATTTTCTATTGTTCACAACTCATAGGCCATAAATTTGAGTTAGTATTTTTTTTTTTTTTTGGTATTTATACTTCACTACTATAAACTATACATCATATTATATTTTGTACCTTAAATTTTCAGAATGCACAGTTAGCATCTTAAACTATAATTCATGTTACACTTTGCAACCCACGTGCCGTCAATTTTGCCATTATTTTGGATGGAAAACTAATGTTTAGGGTGTAAATTGTAATTGAGAGTACAATTTAGAGTTGTAAAATGTAATTTCTCCTTTGTTTTTAGAAGAATTGAGAATAGGGGAAATTAGGCATTTTCATGTGGTGTCATCTAAGTTAATGGCAGAATTGAAGGCAGGATGCAAAGTGTAAAACAATTTATAGTTTAAGATGGTAGCCATGCATTATGAAATTTTAGGATGTAAAGTTTAATCAGAGATATAATTTAAGGTGATAAAGTATAATTTTCCATTTTTGTTGTTCACATATCAAGAGTGTTATAACTCAACTAGTTGATACTTAGTATTTTCAAAGGGGATATTCATATTTCGAATCTTCTCACTCTCAACTATATATATATATATATATATATCCTAACAATCTTGTGGCATTCAATACTTCATGTTCTAATTTCTTATCCCAATAATAATTAAATGGTTAAATTAAGCATTTTTAATAATATTCTAGAGGAGAGTAAATTTGGGAGAAAAATGCTAGTGCTATAATAAAATACACAATTTAATTTTAACCTAATTTGTTCATATTGTGAGTGATATAGAAAAAATTGTGAATTTATAATTTCACCGCTTGCAACTCTAGCAAAAATCACGTATTTTGTTGTATTCCTACATATGAGGTGTTTAGGTCCAAGATTTTTTATTTATTTATTTATTTATTTTTTCTGTTCTGAATGATTTTTCTTATCACTTTCAATGAAAGTCGATTCCCAGTTTCTCTCTGGTCTCTATCACTCAGAGTAGCAGGAAAATTGTGGCCAAAAACATAGCAAGTCTAAGAAGAGGATTGCTCTACAAAAAAAATTTATATATTGCGGTAGTACATTTTTCTCCTACGTGTCCCTGCATTTCTCTATTTAGAAACAGGAAGGTCGGTGAAATAGGAGTGAAAAGAAAGTAAAGAAATCAGGCGGTCTTGTCATGTCGGAGGTGGAATGGAAAGAAGATTCCCTCCTGAGTCATGACCTGACCCACCATAACCAAGCCGTCAGAGGGTGAGTTTGTATTCTTCCTATATTTTACTGCACCATAATTTATACTTATAGCATTTATAATATGGTAATTAAGAGTAAGATATATTAAGACAAAGATTTTTATAATTTAAAAATACTTGTTTTATGATTTAAATTTTACAATAAAAGTTACTACATCATTTATAAACTCATGTGTCAATATTTAATTACATTTATTATTACATTATTTTGTAAAAGAAAAAAATTAGCAAAATTGAAAGTTTCAAAATTGTCCTATCATAAAGGATGATGTTGATGGGGGCATGACAAAGGGGAGACTTTAGAAAATGTTTTGAAATTGAATAAAGTTATTCACAGTTTATTCTGACTCTTATTAAGAGCTGGGCTCGATGAGTACGTCCATGAGGAGGTGAGGCCAGGGCAAAGGCTTTTGCGTTTGGAGTTGTGGTATAAAGAAATTGGAGTGATCTCAGTGAACTGATAAAGAGCCGTTAGTGGATTCATCAAAAGTTGCGCCTAGACGTGACTTGTTTCTAGCGGTAGGTCACTAAAATGTATGTATATTTATCAAATATTATTATAACTCAGTATTTATAACTTAAAAATATCTAAAAATTGTTTTTAATTTTCCTAACCTATTATTTAAAAATTAGAAAATTGAGTGATAAAAAAAAAATTTGAAAACACAGCCAAATAGACTTTCTCTCTGTATGACCCACCAATTTTGAATTATAGGCGATGAAAACTTACAAATCCAAACAGTCCCTAATATTGTGCAAATGAGTAAGTTGAATTAGAGTTTAATATTGAGTATTTTCCAGGAGATGGCAGATGAAGAACGTGAGAGGGAAGAACTTTTTTTTTTGATGGGATGAGAGAGAAGAACTGAAGGGGAGAAATATGCAGTTTTTATTTTTTATTTTTTAATTATTAAGTTTTTACCAAAATGATAAGGATGTCTGGACGTGTAAATCTATTTTTTAAATCACTTATGTGGCACAATAAGTTTGTAAAACTTATACTAATATTTTTAGTATTTTCTAATAATTTTTGTAATTAAAAAATTAACACTTCATTACAAAAAATGACAAATCATTATTCGGTTAGCCACATAAGTAATATTATTAATTGTAGTTAATAGAAGGATTAACATCATTCATTTTTAAAACTTGAGAGATTAATAGTGCACACTTGAAATTTAAGAGACCAATTGTACTTACAGAATAAATTTAAGGAACTAATAATGTAAATTCACTTTCTTTTTTCACTCTATCTCTCTCTCATAAGTTTTTTCTAGCTAACTTATTTTAATTTAATGATAACATTTTATCTATATCCTTTAAAATTAGGAACTTTTATATCTCTTTATTTCTTCTGAACTACAAATTAATTGCTAAAATCAAACATAAATAAATGTTTATCTTCCTCCTGTTTAATTTTAAATATATGAGTTCCATTAGACTTTTTGATACTATTCATGGGTCTTACTATACTATTTCAGCTGCTTTTTAGTTTTAGCTACAGTACTTTCAGTAAAAAGTTAGTACTTTCAATAAAAAAAAGTTTTCAATTTCAACTAAATAAACTGTTTCCAAACGGACTCTTAGTGTTACTATTTTTTTAATTGTTTTATTGCTCATATGATTTTGATTGTTGTATATGACTTTCAGTTGCTTCTATCTCTTTTATATTTTTGAAAATTTTTGACCCTAATATAAAATAAAAATAAAAATAAAACTCAGCATACATGAGAAATCTAAGTATATATTATGAATATAATTCTATATTTTATTAAATTACACAATAAAAAGTGAAACTGACCCACATGTGGTGCACGTGGTTCCTAGGATTCATTTTGAGTTCAGACTTCAAAGTTATGTCTAGGAATGGCAATGGGTCGAGTTCAGGCAGGGTTTTTTCATATCGGACCCGACCCACGGGCTAGGACCTGTGACCCAAACCTGGCCCGTTTATTAAACGGATTTTTTTTCTCGGGGCCAGACCTGCCTCGCCCAACCACGCCACTTCAAGGTCCAATCTTCAGCCCCAATCCGTGGCCCAATCAAAAAAAAAAAAAAAAAAAAATTATGTTTTCCTGAGGAAAACAATCATAGCAGCACATACAACAAATCCAAGTAAATCTCAAATCCACCATACCCATTCAAATTTCCTATTCACAGAAACCAAATACATTTGAAATCAAACTTTTTTTGTTTTTGGTTAAAAACGATGATATAATTAAACTAAACAACTACATCCAAATCAGTACAAAGTTTGTTGAAATAAACTCCATTATAGTCATCCTCTTTAAGAAGTCCACAGGCGGACTGGGAAACAAAAGTAAATTTGCCTCTTGATTAGCACCTATTCTAGCTAAAATCAAACTATTCACAAAAACCAAATACATTTGAAATTAAAATCTAAAACAAGCACATGCAAGGAACATAAAATCTTAACAACTAAATCTAAATCCCCAAACCCACCGGTTAAACAAAGAGAATCTAAATCCCCAAACCCACTAATCAAGTAAAGAAAAAATGGAAGAAGAACATCAAAAATCATTGCCGTAATTACCGTGGCTGTGGTCATTGGCTTTAGCTATCATTACACTCGTTGCAAAGCAAATATAGGGAGCAATATTGAACGAAACTGGGTGAGATTGGAGAGTCTTTGAGGTGAGAATCTTAGATTTTCGTCTTTCTCTTCTTCGTCAAAGAAAGTGAGACCAAAAGGTTGGGAGCATGAGAGAGAGGCGGTTGACACTCGATGGCTGATGGCGTGAGACATGACAGGAGAGTGAGTCAGAGTGGGAAAGGAGAGTGAGTGAGAGTGGGAGGGGTGGCTAGGGTAGGGCTGGGTGAAATGAGAGAATGAATAAGTTAGGGTTTATTAGTTTATATATATAATAGGATTTTTTTGGTAATTTTTTTTTTAAGCGGGTTGGGCTGGGTCCAGGTTTGGGTCGGGTTTTTGTAAAAATTTGGACCTGCTTTGGGTTTTTTAAAAACCCATACCCGACCCTATTTTTAATCGGACTGGGTAAAATTCGGCCCATTAGGGTCGGGCCGGAACGGGTATCCACAGGTCCAGTAGAAATTGCCATCTCTAGTTATGTCAAGGGCAGCCTTTTTGGGTTTTAGCTATTGCCAGTGGAGCATCGGCCTTTCACTTTTCACGTACAACAAACCCAAAGTACAGCACACTTTCTAGCCAAACAATAAAAAAAGAAAAAAGAAATTTACAACAACAAAAAAATCTTTTATAAAGAAAAAAAATCACAATAATATTCATCAAGACCTTGATAGTTCAATTAGTTGACATCTTTTGATGTCTCCAATAAATACATTTAGGATTTGAATTTTGTCTGGACAATGTTTATATGTAAAATTGGTTGTAATTAAAGACTATAACGTTATTCAATATCATTAACATTATTACATATTTCAAAAATCTAATTGTTAAATTACATGTTCTTTACACTCTTAATACACATGTCAAATTTTGTGCCAATAAGATATTATTGACTATATGATTTATAAGATTATATTTTATACATAATTTTAAACTATAAAATCTTGCAATTTAAACAATTTATTGATGACATAGCAATTGATCTTTAATTTTCTAGAAATTTTACAAACATTGAGGATATAAGAAGAAAATGTAATTCAATGGTGGATTTGTCAAAATTCACTTATAATAAAAAGATATTGAGTAAGGTTGTAATCTTAGACTACATCCAATTTTGTAGCTAAACTTTATCATTTTTATATCTCTAAAAAAATTATTAAAAAAAAAGTTATAAAATTTTCTATGTTTTCAAGTCATATTTATATCAAGAATATGTGAAAGGTTCACTTCTGTCAGTTGGCCCCTCTCACTATGTTGAAAAAATCTCTAGCGCATGAGATACTAGCTCCACTATGTGAAGTGACATGCTCCAGCCCACTAAGAGCACTAGTATTAGGGTGTGTAAACACCTCTCAATTGCTATTTTACTTCCAAAACTTCAAAGATGTTGCTCCATCAGAGTATGGGTTCTTAAAAAAATTTTGAACTTGTGAACAGTTGGTTGTTATATATAGAACCAATTGTTCACTTGGATGTAAAAAAAATACTATTATTTTAATTGAGAAAAGTGAAGAGAGGAAAAAGAAATGAAAGAGAAGAGAGAGAAATTATTTTAATTTAGATTACAACCAATTTTGTAGCTAAATTTTATCCTTTTTATATCTCTAAAAAAATTATTAAAAAAAAAGTTATAAAAATTTTTCTATGTTGTCAAGTCATTGTTATATCAAGAATATGTGAAAGGTTCACTTGTGTCGGTTGGTCCCTCTCACTATGTGGGAAAAAATCTCTCATGTGCCAGACGCATGAGATACTAGCTCCATTATATGAAGTGACATGCTCCAGCCCTCTAAATAGAAGTTATGGCTAACTTTGATTGATTAACTGTTTTGCCACTTTTCTATATGTTATTTTGATCAATAACGTTTTTTGAAACATAATTCTTTTTTCTGTAAAATATTTGTTTGGTAAATAATTCTTTTTATGTAAAAATATAGATTACACCTTGGTCAATTACCATTTTCGTTTTTTGAGTTTTAATTTGATCATTTTAGTCTCTATAGTTTTCATTTATTATTAATATTGATCATTCCTTCTGTAGGGATATTGGGCCCAGGAGTCCATTATCTATTTGTACGTCGGGCCTGGGGCCCAAGCTGAGGACAAAGGATTGTCTGAGTAGGAGATAACATGGACAGAAGTGACTACGTCGGTAACAAGAGGAGTTTGTTCTTGACATAATACCTTAGGAAGGTGAGCTGCGGATGAATGCATCCTCGGCTAGCCAAAACCGAGGTCCACGAAGGTAGTCCATCTTCCAAGGGAACGTTCCAGGGAGCTCTATTGGATTGGATAAGCTTTACAGAGGCACTAGATAGGGAGAAGTCCAAAAATATTTTAGGGGAAAGCCGCTACCACCGCATTAAATGCTTAGCAGCTAACTTTATGGCTGCATTAATGTGGAAAAAACCCCTGAACAGTGCAGCGTTGGCTGCCCCAATGCGCAGAAGGCCTGAGAGGGTGTTCGTTGGGACAATCACTCAAGTAATAACTAGGAGGGTAAAGATTTTCTAGAGAGTACTATATAATGGAAGAAACACTCCACGGTGAGGGAGATCAGGAAATCAAAGAAGAAACACTGTAGCGATCTAGAACCAAACTTGTAACCACATTTAAGAGCACTATATAAGGATCAGTCTCCTCGAACATTGTAAATGACATTTATTCTTCAGTCTATACTTGTCTATCTTCATTCTTTCATAACCAACCTACTTAACCTGTTGTTCGATTAACTAAAACCCAGTTTTCTAACCCATTTCTCTACAAATTTATTGTTTTGGCTTTTTGAGCTTAGGTCCATTCACATTTTGGACTAGGAATTCAAATCTGGTCCTTACAACTTCTATCCTATTCCTATTAACAACTAATCGTTAAGTCCCTTTAAAATGATGTAGGTTTTCCTTTTTCTGCAATGTGTTATACTAAAAAATTTATTTTCATTTTTTAATAAATAAAACGATTGTGTGTGTGTGTGTGTGGTGTATTCAAGGGAGTCAATCTCGTACCGGAAGCTGTACCGGTTTGACCAATGGAACGATATATTTTGGTACCAGTCAATATCGATGTACCATTTCGGGTTTACCGCTATTATATAATAATAATAATAATAATAAAAGTTTATCATAAAACATTACCTCAATTCAGAATAAATTATTCATGGTTTTAGACTTTAGCATCATCAACAACAACAACAACAACAACAACAACAACAAAATATAAAAAAAAAAAAAAAAAAAAAAAAAAAAAAAAAAAAAAAAAAAAAAAAAAAAAAAAAAAAAAAAAAAAAAAAAAA